>NW_025109361.1:359011-395649 GCF_011392965.1 Frieseomelitta varia
TTTTTCCTTGATCGAAACTTCTCTTTCACTTCGTTTCACAGCCGTTCGATTCACGGCCAAAGCACGGTAATTAAAGGAACTTTATAGGACGTTTCCATTTCGCTGGATTCGGCTCGAGGTACGCGCCACGAGTTGAATTACTGCAAGAAAGGTGAAATGCCGATGTCGTATCGCAACGTTCGACTTATAATTTCAAAACTTCTCTCTTTCTCTCTTATTTCGTTTTTCTGCCTCGTGGACACGAAGCACAGCTGCTACACGCAAATTGCAAACAAACCCGTCGACGATAAACAATTATCGCCTCTTTTGTAGCGATTAATTTCTTCGATGGAAGGAGTACGACGTATTTTCAAACCGAAAATTTGCTTGAAGTTAGATCGATGGATCGGCGAAAAGATCGGCACTCGATCGTACGATAATTTTGTCCCGGTTTTCTCGCTTCGACTGACGACCGATCGGTTTCCTTCAGTCATCCGAATCTTCTCCGTCCTCTCGCAAAGCGCCCCCTTTCTCACGTTCCACTTCGATCGATGAAAAGACGGAAAAATTCACGGCACAGAGCATCGGTGCTCTTTCGAATTGGACTTTTCACCGAGGTATCTCTAAATCAGCGCCCTCGCGTCTACGAGAGTTCATTCTCGGCGCCAGCTCGCGATCCGGCTATCGACGATCGCTTTCCCCTGTTGCTGCCAGCATCATCGAGACTGCTCTCGATTATCGCGTGCGGAGATTCTAATTGCGCTCGCCGCGAGATTAGCAGAATCTGATCCGGTTTCGATCAAAATCACCGATCCCGATCGATTAATAACGATTGGAAAGGACCGGATGCTGAGCTCGCTATCTACCTCTCCGGCGTCTCGGACTTGAGAGCCCAGGACTCTTCCGGTCCTTCTTCTTGCGACACGCTCCGTTGTGTCTGACATAATGGACCGTTGTTCTCTCACGAACGAGACCTCAGCCTTATAACCGACTCCTAAGCCGCTGATACCTAGTCTCCGCTCGTTCTTTCTTCGCTGCAGATTGCGGTAAAATGACCGTGGTAAAATATGTAATGGAGCGATCGTGATTGGACATCTATTTTGTAACCTTTTTATTGAGTTATTGGCCTTTGGGTTTTTTAATTCCGATCCACTAGATTTTTACGCGTTTATGAGAAATTGAAAAACGCAGAAAGAAAAAAAAGACAGAAATTACACGCAAGTTTTAATTATTTTTTACGACTGTGTGTTAATATTTTGATATGGTTGTTCCAGTGTTAACAGACATTTCCGTTTTTTCATTTATATTAATATGTTTGTTAACCAACCAAAGTCAAGTATACCTACGTGTGTATATGTGTTACATCCGCCGTGAAAGTATACATAATTGTATACATGCGTGTAGAAATATATAAAATGCTTATTTTACAATACGTATGATAGAAAGCAATCCACTCCTTTAAATGCGTTCGCGAAAATACGAAACTGCGTAATGATCCGCAGTCTACTAATTACCTTCCTTACCTTTTATTGCAATCGTGTCGCAAATAGAATACGAATCTGTCTTCTGATTAGAGTAATATTTTATTTCATAATTTTCCAAGCGTAGTACGTGGTCGTGTAGCTACGTAGAAGCGAGAAGATTGATTGACGTGTCAGCAGGTAGAACTCTATCGCAGGTGAAAACGTAGAAAACAACGGCGATATAAATAGTACGAAGTATGTACCTGCTGGAACGATAACGGCTGGAAAAAAAAAAATTCAAATTGCCGCGATATCGCGCGTATCGTGGTGGCCAATTGTGTGTACAATCGCTCGTCTATTAACTCCGTTTCCCGGCGAACGCGCAGACTAATGTGTCATCGGTAAACTCCGTATCTCCGTTTCAATTCCGCGCACAGCCACACACCCATTCATTCCGGCTGGCTTTCAATCAGGATGCCTCGACCTCTCCTCGTGGAAGATGAAATATCACCGCTAATGGACTGTTCAATTAAATCGCTCTTCTCGAGGAAAATAAATCCATCAGCGAGAGACACACCTCGGGAGCGAGTTTAACGGTAGACTCGATAGAAAAGTCGTTCCACGGTGGATGAATGTGTATTTCACGCGAATTTTCCAGCCGTGGAAAATGAGCGTGTCGAAACCGATCCGAAACCTCGATCGAAACTCCCGGATCAACCGCTACAGGATTTTCCATCGCGGTGAATCGGATCAGATATGGACGTAAGCGTCGTTAACATGGCAAACAATGCACGAGGAGGACACGGCCACACGCATCCGCTGCAGACGCGGTACTGCACTCTCGGGCGTAATGAGCCGACGCTCGTTTCCCGACGAGATCGCTCCGCGCTGGCTCATTAGCTTTCACGCCGAGCTCGTACGTGTTCCGCGCATACGGCCGCGTATAAACACTCGGGGATACGCTTCCGAGTTAGCATCGCGAAATATTAATTACCACGTGCTGTCTAGCAGCCAGCCTGACACCTGTTCTGATCTTCGATCTTCTCATCTCGGTGTGCAAGATTCAACAATGTTTCTCGGAACGAGATAACAGACGGCATTGAAATTAAAATCGAGATAAGAATAAATCTCGAATCTCGAGATTCGAAGGCTTTGATAAAAATAGAAATATACGCCAAGCGCGTAACTGTGAGGACGGAACATCCTGAGCTCGGTGAATGAATAAATATCGCGTCGGTCAATCGAAGGGAACGGAACGGAGCGAGGCTGCTCTGAATTCCTCTGTCGGCTGTTGGCTTCAAGCACGCTCTCGAGCGCGCGATAAACGATCGATAAAATGATTTCGAGGCATTTATATCGGCGGTCGGCGACGATCCGTGTCGGTGAACCCATGTCACCGGCTGTCAATATTAGCTGAGCGGCCGAGGCGCGCGATCGATTCCTCGAGACAGGCTCGTGACGCGGAACGACAGGATATCGGCTCGATAAGATCGCGCGGCGCTCGATCATCCGTTCGATTTCCTCGGGTTTCCCGGCGTAATTGGAGAAACGATTGAAACCGAGCAGAATTAAGCGGTCGCGAAAAGATCGCGTTCGCGGGATCTGAAGCCAATTAATTAGACGGCGTTCGATCTCCTCCGATCTCCTTCGAACGGCGATCGCCGGGGAACGATTGCAACAGTATGGAACGAAACGAAGCAGAATTGGAAAATATCGAAAGAGAGGAGAACGAAAGCGCCGACGATCGAGGATAATAATTACCTAATTGACGCATTTGTCGTCGCGAGATCCTCCAACCAGAACGAGACGAATCGTAAGCAAAGATGCTCTTCGATGAACACAGAATCGCTATAAACTCGTACATGTAAACCACTCAGTCAAGAGTTTTGACTTTAAGCAAAGATTGAGCGAACCAGAACCAGATTCCTGCTTTCGCTGGGAGAACGTATTTAGATCTCGGACTTCTCAAGTAGGAAGGAGATCGGCGGATCAGTCCGAAGATATCGCGACGTCACTGGCACAGAATTGCACTGGATTATTCTACCAAGCAAACACAAACGCAAATATTTCCTAGATGTACACTTTGGACAGACGCGTGTCTTTTTCCATAGATCCCCGTTTCATTGGAATTTTATTGCCAAACTACGATACTTCGTTTCGATATTTCACCATTTGTACGTTGAAACGTGCGGCGATGCATGCATCGGATTCAACATTACTGTCAACAATAATAGGAGGTTTTATGTTAATTATAAAAAGCAAGGAATTTTAAAGAAAAACAAAGAATTAAGTAGGCTTAAGAAGAAACGGGCAAATTGGTGGCTAGTCCAAGCGTTAAAAGAGCCGAAGACGTGAGTGTTTCTGCGTGAGGCTAAATCAACGATGCGAAAAGAATCGCGTGAAACGAAACGATGATAAAGCCCTGGAGGCGGAAGGTGATGCCGCCGGTCTCATATCTGCGAGCGAACGCGGATAGAGACGTCTGGCGATTTACGGTTCCCTCCGGTTCATCCTATGAGCTGTCGCTTGATTTATGGAAGCTCCGGCGATCCATGGAATAAGTAATCGATTCAGCGTTGAATAAATCGTGCCGGAAAAGTCGCTACGAGGCCCTTCGCGATGAGAGAAAGCGGACGTGGATCGGGCGAGAGAGAACGATGATTGATCGTGGCGACGCTGTTAGGAAATTGCGTGCAGTCAAGTTCGGTCAACTCTCTGCGGATCGCGAACGACGGCTCGACGTTTTCACGACGGTGGAATCGATGCGCGAAGCGAGCGCGTCGAGGTCAAAGTTCAGACCGCGTTGCCATTATTTTGCTACTATTCAAAAGTGACTTTATTGACTATAAATACTACGACGAGCGCGTTGGAAGTTTTAAACGAGCGTGTGCGTTTCGACACGACAAACCGGCATGTCGTATTGTACGTAATTATTAACAGCCTTCTCCTATATACTAGTAAAACACTTTAATGTTGTGAATCTAATGTCACTCGATATATCATCACCCGCTTTTTAACGTGCCACTACAGAGACGAGAGATCTTGGTCTCTTGACAAATGTTTTTCTACGTGTTTCATTAGTTTTTGTTCCTTTGGCATTCGTTTTTTTCAGTCTCTCGGAGAAAAGAGGCCACCCTGCTGACACTGATCTCACCATGTTGAACCTGAATTTTCAGCAAGATGTCGTCCTATTCGACATATAGATCTGTCGTTTCTGTCGTTTCAGTACTTGAAAAAGAAAAATTATAAATTTTCACAGACGTATTTATTTACGTGAATTACGAAACGCTTGTCAAGAGTTCAAAGACTCTTATTCGCGGTAATATTCACTCAACGTAATTGTCCACTTTCTAATAATTCTCATCGGTTTAAACTACTCGATCATCGGACCCACTCTTAATGCCACTGGCCAAGCAGCTTATTTCTTGTCGTCGTCGTCAATTAATCGCGACTCGTCGCCCATCGAGTGGTTATCGTGGCTTGCCACGAGTTATCACAAGGGACAGGCACGCGAAGGACACTGGGGACCAGATGAATATCAATATTCTCGTCACGATCTGTACCGTTCTCGAGTGAACCCATCGGAATTTAAAGTCGGTGTTTACCTTGAACGAGCCCCGTGTACACGGTAGCCGGACTCGTAGGCGGAAGAAACAACGAGCCCCTTTGTTTGGGCGCCTCTATGACGAGTTCTGAGAAATCGGTCTTCTCGAACCTTCCTTCTCCCTCTCTCTCTCTTTCTCTCTGTCAAGCTGTGTCTTTTGTCATTACCGTGGAATGTCAGCTGAGAATCATTTACAGTGGTAATTGCTCCGGCAAAATTGAGTTCTCGGACGTTGGGACGGGATTAATCGAAGTCTGCAGTCGCCGAGCGAAGTTCGCCTTTCTGTCTCCATCGCCGTCTCCTGTTTTGCTCGTGCATCTCTACCCACGAATATCCAATGAAAACATCTTTAATCTACCCCCGACGCGTTGAATAAACTAGATTTATGTGTTATTCCTCGCGATCGAAGGTACGGCCAGACGTCAGACACTGCTGGTTGGTAGGCTTTTACGATTAAGTAGAAATCTCCTCCGGAGTTCAATGTTGCGAACATCCTGTTCAACTTAATGGTCCAGATGGACGCGAGCCAGGTCTTAGATTTTTTGCCGGCCGATCGATTATCATCGTTTACGCGCAGATTGGATCGATGGCGGTGTTTCGCCGTTTTTGCTCCCCGTTCGCCTCTCTCACTAGCTATTTCGCGATGCGTTGGGCACAACCGCGAAGATAAATAGTTCCGAGGGGAAGAACATTCCGACGTGTTTCGTAAAATATAGGAATATTTCATATTCGTCGGAAGAATGGTAATTTAGTGAGGAACGATGTTGAACTCAGAGCGAGTTACACGGAAACGACGTGCAACTCACGCCGGATGGACATCTGCTCATCACATTTGGACGATTTCCGACATCTTCGCAATAACTCTCGTAATACCGGTCCGCCAAACGGACCTTTAACGTCAGCGGTCGAGACTTCTAAGGCGTTTAACAGTATGCCCTTTCGCAATTCACAACCGTTAACAGCATCGAATTCTCTTTTCTCGCTCGACGCCGCTCTTTCCTCGCCACCTCGTAGTCACTGCACTTCGTAGTCTCCATTAACTTAAGTCTTAAAAAATCGCATTTTCCGTTATCCTTTGTCTTCCGACGCTTCGAAATGACTATTTAGTTCCCACCATTCGCCTTCTTTATTTTGCTTCATTACTTTTCCATCCGTGGTGGTTGGCTCGCAATCTACCTCCCTCATCTATCTTTCTTTCTCCCCGTTCCCTTCTTCGTCTCCTTTCACTCCCTCCCGTCCTCCCGATTCGTCTCTTTTCAAGCCTTTATAATTACCGCGCCGTCTACTTCTTTCTGTGTTCTCTCGTTGCTCTCGTTAGTTTTTCACGTGCGTGCACATCGTCTGTATGCTAACGACGCTCTCAAAGATCGTTCCCGCAATCGCGGGTTCTCCATTGACACGGTTGAACCTTTCGGAACTGGATTTCTCGTACGAGAGCAACGATGCAACAACATGCTCGAGAACAACGTTAGCCTGTTTCTCGCGGAGAGAGGATTCTCGTTAATTTAACTGCATTGATTAGAATCTTGATTTAAAAAGAAAGAGAGAAAGAGAGAGAGAGAGAGAGAGAGAGAGAAGAATACGACTGATCAATTCCTTTTCTTCCTACGTGTCAAGCTATTGATTATAGCTCGGTTCGCCATCTCGAATGAATCGTATTATGATAAATTACACATATCAGGCCAACTGTAACCGGCATTACTCCCGACGTGGTACTTAATAACAGTCGGAGCACCATGTTAATTAGCATTCGGTATCAATAATCGATTGTCGGATCAACGAGTTAGAGTCCGTGGTGTGACGGTGTGGTATCTGGTAACGTTGCCATCGATTCAATTCTGTCGGTAGCTGTTTAAATCGACGAAACTAATAATAAAGCGTATTATGCAATAGAACGCGGTAGACGATCTCACGGATGAAATAATAACCGGTCGGTGGCGATGGCTGTGCTCAAAAGGGATTAAGCGAGGCCTGCCGCCTCTCGCGATCGTTAATTATCCTCGTGGCAGATATTTTCCGTGAAGCGTGCCGCAACGACCGCTCCATCAAATCGACGTTTCCTAATTGGTTCCGAGGAAATTGTTAATACGTCGGTCGTCTGGACGCCGGGGGTTCATCATTTCTCCTACGGTGGCGGCGGCGGCGGCGGTTGCTGCCATTTAATCAGCGCGCAAATTCCCACGGATTGGCAGCATCATTTACAATTAGTCTTCGTCATCCGGTTCGGCATTAATTTCTAGAACGAGCGTGCTCGCGCGCCGCGCTCCATCGGGCAAGGAGAAGCGCACGCGCGTGGAGGCATTTCGCAGTAAATTTCATGCCTGTCACCAGCGACCCGGAGACGCTACAATTCCTCGCCGAGACAGGGGAACACGGTCCCCTTTTATCACCGTGGTTGTTTCCGCGTTATCGAGCTACCGAGCCTTCACACGGCCATCGTGATTGAATGCTTTGCGCTTTTATCGGTAACGGAGGCAACGCTTTTGCTATGTGGAAACGGGAAATAGTAGTTTTGATTACACAGAGATAACGATAAGTAGGTGAGATATTTTGGAGAAGAAAATTATGTATTTATTAATTTTTTTATTAACGCTTGTCTGTTGCCTGTTTACATTTTCTAACACTCTGTGCTGGATGTTAAATTAAGCTTCTTTCTACCAACTCGTAGCTTTACATAACAGAAAAGCAACATACTTCTCGAAAAAGGACATTCTTGCTACGGTTTCTTGTTCCCGCCTCCTGTCCCATTATCTCTTGCAGTTTCACAGTCGTACTCGTCTATAAATCTCGATCACTTGCCACGTGAAATTGCATCCTGCGACGATGTGATACTCTCACCCGAGCGTTCGTTCGTTTACGGTTGGATCGTGTCGCGAGGTACAGCGAATGGGAGCGAATGGACGAAACGAGGAGACAGCGAGCCGCGGGAAAAGTAAAATTGGAACGCTCGGCACGCGAGGTCTCGAGATTGCCATCTGCGACGTGGGTATGTCGATTTTCGAGCCGTGACAAAACCTCGACCTGTGAACCTCTTAGACGCGAGTATGTCCAACAATAAAAAATACGGATTCCGTAACTCGATTCCGTCACCGCTCTACTAATGATGTTTTGCGTGGCTTTCAACGTTGTCTCCGTTCCCTTAGATTCGGTGTTTGCTCTCTGTCTTCGAACGAAATATATTTATTATATTTTTGATATTGAAACGTTTCTATATTGACAAAAGCTTCTAATAGAAGCACTGAAAATGTTTTTACATCGTTACATAGAAGGAAGAGAGTATCGTTATACCTGGCTGCGTACGTCGCCTGCAAGTGAAAAGACATTCAAAGAGACAAGTGCAGAGTATAGACGGAACAAAACGCCGGCCTAATGGTTCAATTCTACGCTCAGTCGAACTCGCCGCCTCAGTCACAGATCAGTTGCACTCGCGTACGACGATCGTAGTACTAGCAATTAGCTATTCATCGATCGATCTTTCTCTACTGTTCGAACAACCTCGTTCCCCAGTCGTCTTCTCCGTTTCACCGTGCCGATCGGCGGTCTCGTTCTGCCAACAGCACACGCTCTTCCCCTTGTATCATTAGCATGCATCTTCGCGAACCTTTGGAAGACCTTGTCTCCGTCCAGCGAAGCATGGAAAATGAGAGTACTTCTTGCGGTGAGTTCTCGCGGCAGTTTGTTTCGTCGCTTTTTTTAACATGCCACCGAGAGATCTTGGCCTCTTGACAAATGCTTTCTACGTGTTTCTTTACGCTCCGTTCCTCCGCGTTGGCCGTTGGTTTCTTCGGTTCGGAAAAGAGGCCAATCTGCTGACACTGATCTCCTTGCCACGTTGCTCCGAACCTGAATCTCGCGCTCGTTTCCTTTCCTCGACGTTGTCCGTGTCGTCGTTGTTCCTGCATGTCCGATCGATCAAAACTCTGACAACACAACGTTTTTTCCAAAACGTTGCTACATTCGACACATCGACGTCGCCGTTTCGGTAGAAATCGCCGTTGCTACTTCGATTGTCGTAGGCAACAGGTGCGCAAACGTTGAAAGTATCTCTCTTCGACACGTGTCCCGTTGCACCTTCAGCTTCCTGCTGTTTCACCTCCGGTTACGTAGATGATTCGTGCGAGGTGGATACGCCTTAATCGTGCCTGTTATTTCGAACAAACTGTCTCAACCATCATTTTTGTACGATTTCCACAACGTGTCGCATCCTTTCTTGAACGATTCTTTTAATACGAGAATCGATCTATACACGGTCTATACACGGTTCGCTTCTTCTTCTCGACGGAGACGTTTTATCTTGATCGGTATAATTAAGTAGAGTCGGAAACGAACACGTTCGCGTGCCCCGGGCAGGTGGAACACGCGACAAGTTCACACGACGCTCATTTAATCAACAGCCGTTGGGTTTTACGCGCAGCTTGTCCCCATTAATTCGCGCTAGCCCGGTGATTTACGTTCTCGATGAAGCAAATCGGTTCACTCGGTAACCTCGTAGTTTCTCGGTGGAGAGGCGGTTCGAACAGAAGCGCGGAATCGAGTGAAATCGATCCGACCCAACAAGTTGAATAATTCGAGAACCGAGCCGCAGTCGAGCAACGAGCGTCTCGAAACAAACATCATCGAATCGTCGTAGAAACTCGAGTCGGCCGACGCGTTTCAAGCAGCTTCGAACAGATCGAGTTCAATTGGACTATCTTTTGCAACCAGCACGCTCCAGGCGTCGCTCGAATGACCGGGAAATCGATCTGGATCGATGTTTAGCTCGACTTCGATTTCGCATTTTCAAACGTTCTTTCGTCGGTTCGTCAATCGTTGAACGACGCGTGCTCTCGTCATGCTTCGCGCTTCAGTTGCACCGCTCTTTGACCAATCGTGAGAAGCAGTTTACGGAAAAATACGAGATTCCCGGGCAAAAATAGAGGAAAAGGCCTCGCGTCGTCTGTTAAGGAGCAATTAATGCGACGCGTGGGAAAGCGGACGACCGCTTTGCAGCCGCGACTTCCGCGATTTCGAAGCGCGGAGGCACGCGTTACGTGTCGTCCACCAATTACGGTGTCCATTACGTATTAATCGGCGTTGAAACCGTTATGGTGCACGAACGGGTCGAGGCATGAATCACTGTAGGCACGTCGTTCTCGCAGAACCTGGTAACAGACTTCTCTCCGCGGTCGTTCGCACCTTTATCAAGGACATTTGACCGATCATCGGCCATCGTTTTGCTTACACGCCGCTTCGCGCCAACGCAGCGAATTTTCGCAGCTGAATGAAATTACAGGCCAATCTTTTCGCGAAAGGCCTCGCGACAGTCGACTAATGGCCACCTTTGTTCTCCTCCTTGTCCTTGAGGTTACTGCGTTGCGTTGAATCGCTATGACTAACGCATAATTCCAGGCGCTGTTGTTTGAATGTTATCGAAACATTGGCGACGAATAAATAAAACGAACAAAGATAACTGTTCATCAGTGGCTCGATAATCGCGAAGGAATTTTATTTTCTGCGGACAGCGTTCAAAATATTTTGGAGTTACCACGAGCTCGCGCTTAGACGACTCGAAGGATCTCCAAATACCTGGCTTACGTGATTTTATACATATTTACGGCGATGTATTTCATCACCTATCGCCTTGTCTGGACGGACGTTTCGCTTTTCAAGAAATTTGACGCTCAGTCCACAGTTTCGCTTCTCGCTTTTCGAATCACGCGGTGTCGATTGTGCGCTTCTTCTGCCGAGTTTCAGTTTGCTTGACCGCAGCGTTAACACGCAGCGAATCGGCGCGAAAAATCGCAGAAGCGAGCAGAGCTGATTCGGTCTGTCTCCGATCTGCAAAGAACCTGTGAAAGTCGATGGATAACCACGTGTTCATGCTGCGTGCTTTTTTTTTTATTACGATGAAACGTGTCGTGATTCTGTCGCGCGAGCGTCGCAGAATTACGTAAAAAAAACTACTCTTTGCGTTAGGCTACCGTTCAGTGCTATGAAACGTAAAGTGAACGTTAGTTAGACTAACGTCGCTTTTGTAATACGTGTCAAGTACGCGGTTTGTCGTTTCGGATCGTATCGCACGAAATTTCAGTATTGCATTATTCGCCGAGGCATCGAAAGACGCGCGGCACAAAGTGTCGGGTTAACATGCTGGCGTCGACTATTCGACGTTGTATTAGGGATACCCGTAATGTCGATATGATGTCGTTGTTTTTCAAATTTCATAAACATTGCCATCTAGTGACAATAATTCAACTTGTAACATAACCTATGTTCTAGTTAAATATATTGACATTCAGTGTGCTTATTGTTAAATTTTGAAAAAGTTTGAGTGAACCCTATAGAAATGGAAGAGTAGATAAATGTCAATAATGGAAGTGTGAATAAATTTCATATTAGACCTTTGATGCTTTATGGGTTTCGAAAGCATAGCAATGCCATTAATGCTGTTACTCCTGGTGTATTCGATATCAGAATATGTCAGTGTTGGTTTAAAACACTTAAGAACTATAGTTTCAATCTTTTCGATGGTATAAAATCTGAAAGACCTGTTTGTTTTTACTTCAAAATCGCCCTCATTTTGCAAAAAGGGAATAGAAAGCTTGTCAGAAAGATGGACGAAGATTGTCAATAACTGATTAAAACTCTTAAATAATATTAACTCTTAAATAATGTAAAATTTTGTATGAAAAAACGACATTACTTATGGCGTGTTCTAAAGGACAATTTCTATCTACGAATAACGAGCCCGTAACTTTCAAGGATCATTTTCCTTTCGTTGGTCTCGAACAAACGCCTTAATTACCCTCGCGACCAGCTGCTACAAGATCGGTCATCGTGCACTTGCCATCATGCGATATCGTGCTTTTAATTCACGAGTGTCGTCCGTAGGGTAATTAACGTTGCTTGTACAATTAAAAGAGAGAGCCCATGTAGCAAACGGCTCCTCTCTTTTTATGGCAACTTCCTGCAAGGATCCTCCGCAGGTTGTGTCAGGGCGTCAAGGACGCGACATAATTGATCGAGGCCAGAGACGAAAGCGTGGATCATTGTTGCACGATCTCCCTGTACGTACAGTTCCTCCTAAGGGAACACGCACCCAGAGGGGAACCCGGTGTGAATAGTGAAAACGCAACGCGTTGGAAAGTCGGGACGAAATATATTACCGAGGGCGAGCGATAAGTCCACAGGTTAACGCTGTCGTGCGGGCTTGATAACGCCGATAACGCACTTCCCACGCGAAGATACGTGCTTTATCGTCAGTTTTCACCGAAACAAAGGCAATGCTTGTCCTGACTGTTACGCCAAAATTACCATTTAAATCGATACACTTAAATTTTCTCATTTCCTTTCTACTTTTCAATGTTTCCTTGAACCAGATACGCTTATCCTGTCTCTGAAATGACAATTACGAAAGACACATATGGGAGTATATTTTGTCTCGATGTTTGAACCACTGTCCCATGCAATTCAACATTCTTTTCAAGGATGGATATTTTCGTGAATGGTGATGTTTTATTAAAAATTAAAGCTGTCCTGAAATAATGGTGAAATAATGGTCCGTTGACAATGAGATGAGGAATCGAGCGATTAGCCCGAATTTTCATTGGTTACGAGAACGACGCAACTCCTCCTCGTTCACGCGTGCATTATAATAAATGTAAGCTATTACGAACTATAGTAGGCTGATGACTGCCATGCGTTTGTTCGCAGTGTGCATACTGCATAAACGCGTATGAATCACGGGGACCTTGAATGGAAATAAGCGTCGGCTGACGCGCGAAAGTGAATCCCCCGTTCATACAGCGAGGTGTGCAAGCCGAAACGACGCATCAGCTTTCGTTAATAATCGCGAGCCAAGAAATTCGCAAGGTTTCTTGCTAAATTCAGAAACGATAACCGCTCGAAATTCGAGTTTAAATTCGTGGAATAATCGTCGCGCATCTTTCGTGACGCAAGTCGACGAAACGTACTGGACAATTTCTGTAGTTGAATCGACTGAAAATAGAAATTGAAATGCAGGCGGTGATGTTCTTCGAGTGATTCACGAATCGTTTGTATCTTTTAGTCGTTGGAACGATCGACAGTTGATCACTGGGTGTGGTTGCCAGACCAAACGACAGAAGAATGATTGCGTTTCGAACGTAATGAACGATTGGAGCGAAGGACACGTCTCGTCGAGGATTCTATTTGTGATAAAGATGCAGATTCTTTCGAGGCTGGTTGCTTGTTTATTTAAACTTTTACCTTCGAGTCTCTTGCTATTATTCGAACGAACGACAAGTTGTTGCCAAAGGTGCCTGTCACGGATGATACTTCGAGGTTTCTTGATTTCTGAAACCATCCGAAGTTGCATTGTCCACGACACCGTTCACCTTTCCCCCGAACATACGAATGGACGTAAATTTGATATCCGTCGCGAATAAATTTCGATCGGCGGCGAAAGGGAAACGTTTACATAAAGCACTTCCATTTCCTATTTTTAATTCAACGGGCGCAAATCTTTCCGACAAGATCGCAAGCGCTGATAAACAGCGGCAAAGTAGAATGAAAGTGTGGCAGTGGAAAGTGAACAGAAACCCACTCTTCAGCTTCCTTTCCTCCTCCGGCTTCTCTTCGCGCCGCTTCTTCTCCATGAAAATTCGATCGTCGCGGCGGAACGTTTTGTTCGAAGAACGGAGTGCCACGTGATCGACGACGAACGAACAATCGCCGGTTATCCATTGTAATGCGATGCAGCGCGATTGCGCTATTCAGATTTCGCGTCGAATAGTGTTACAGTGTTTGATCGCGATGCTCAATGTGTTGTACAATGTATTGCTCTCGGTTTCGATTAGAGCGACAATTATTTTCTTTTGTTCATAAATAGATAATTTTTACTTTATCTACTTTTATTGCGTTGCTTGGCATCAAAAGGAAGCGCTATCGCGCCGCGTGATGCTATCCAATACGGTTTTTTAAATAGCCCGTGGCTATTTTTTTCCACGACGACGACGCTTCTCGCGAGACTGACTTGAAGGATGCGTAAGGTAGTAGCAACGATCGATCCCGCGCCGTGATAGCCGCGCGCCATGGGAAAATAACCAAGTACTTGATTGGTCGATGCTCATGGCGACCTGCTGTTCAGCCTTTCTGCCACTCATAACAGTACTTTACGGTGTTCAGAGTCGAGTAAGAGGAGTGAAGACAGGCAGGCAAGTACGTTGGCCGCAGGCAGGAGAGCGGGTTCCGCGAAACCGAGGTCGAAAACCGTGGCTCGCGACGCGAGACCAAGGGCAGACGATGAAATTCGAGCGAATCGTGGAAAATTGCTAATTGCCGCGGCCGGAGCGATGCGTCGCGCTCTGTTGACGGTCGTTTCACTACGGCAAGGAAAATTGCTCGTTGCGAAGAGTTAACGTAACGAGATGCTATCTCACGTGTAGAATATACCATTTGGTCTTTCACCAGTTGTGAACGATTCGACTATGATCATCGAGTGTGTGGAAGAATCGGGCTGGATCGATTGCGAAATATCGTTTCCTACGAGGATATTTTCAACATCAGGCCTCAGCGGGTGTTTTGAAATCCGACGATTATTTCGAGCAATAAGGTTGAAGACCGTTTCTTGGAAAAACGATCCAAGGATCGAAACAACGGGCCGTGAATTTCAATCGGCCAAACACGGCTTGTGTCCTCGACAATGTGGTATAGTGACCGGCGCGTTTGCCTGGGCAACGAGACGCACTTACTTTCATCCGATATCCCCGAAGGCATTTTTCGAGATCGCCGGCGAACGAAGGTTACCTACTTTTCGAGCAACGCGAACAACACGAGGTTTCACTCGCGTCGTTGTCGTTGCATTCCTCGGACACGACGTCTCTCCATGGAAAATGAAACTGCAACCGAAACTCGAACTCGAGCTCGCTTAATTTCCGTCCACGTCCTCAGTTTGCCTGGACGCGGACCTGGACGCAGTTTCGATGTCAAATTAAAAGTTTCCTCGGTGGAAAAAAAGAAACAGCACTTTCGTTTTCGTTTTCTACAATCGATCACGTACGTCTTCGTTTAATTCAACGTATGCCTCATCCGGTGACGTCTTTTTTTCGAGCGGCTTGAAAGGATAATTGGCTTTTCGTGTTCGAAACGAACGTTTGTTAGTTTTTGGCCTCGAAGGAGGCGAGATTGACGCGTTCGCGATCGGAAAACACCGAGCATTTGCACAGCATTTCTACCTGCGTAGATATCACGGTCAAGTTTTGAAACTCTTAGCTGTCGATGTGTATTCGGTTCACACCTGCGCCGTGCCTAAAACGACGATCTTACGGGAACAATAGGCAAGTTGACTACGTTGCGCTTTGCCTGACACGCCGAACAAAATTTTTCGACGTAGAAAGCGAGTACCGATCGATACCACGACCGCGATTCCGTGGAATCGGCTTATAGTCGTTGGTCGTTTTAAGGCTTCGCCGTGTTTCGACCGTAAACGAAGCCCTCGAGGATAAAGTACGATAACGGACGGATGATAATTCGAAACTTCCGAGCACCTCCGAGGCAGGGTTTGATGTAATAATATTGACCGAGGTTTTTCGAGCGGATTACGGAACTATGACGGATATGAAACGCTCCGTATGGTTTATATTTGATCGGAGGCAAGTGGCAAGTGGTACGAAAGGAGACAGATGGTTATGAGTTTACAGAGTGGGATTAAAACTTCGGTCATCTCTAATGGAATTCGATCGAAAGTGTATAAATTGGTGACAAAGTGTGTGAAAGGAATAAGCTGGTAGATTGTTTGAATTCCATTATGTTCGACTCTGTCACGATCTTTTATTCCGCTGTTCTTTCGTCGTTGGAAAGCTTCTTTTGACGAAAATACGACGGAATCTTGTTTGCTAGAAACAAGAACGAAAGCGGGGATTTTATTGTTCTTTCTGACAAATGAAAAAGTATCTCGAAAACCAAATTATAACTGCGTGAACTGGAATAAGCAGCTAAATTAGTGGGTTACACTGTTGATCCTTTTTTCTCGGAAACTTTTCTTATATCATTTACCAACAATTTATTTAAAAATAAGCCACAGCATTGGGAATGATCATCCTGTTGAAATGGTATTTAGCATGAAATTTTGTAGATTATATTTTTCTAATACGTGATATCGTTTAAATTTAAAACAATCATCAACGTGCATTGCTATACTATGTAAGAGTTAATGATACATACAATAGTCTTTCAGTCCTCGAAAAAAAAAAAAATAATCTTGATCATTTTGTATAATTCCGTAAGAAGCAATAAGAAGTCTATGGTTCATATGAATTACTTCGAATGAATGTCAATTGACTTCACGACTACTTTTGTCCTCGGGGAATTTCTTCTTCTGCTACTATTTATCAAGCTACTAAGCTCAATACAATTACTTGTAAAAAACTAATATTCGTACAATACGGACGTAATAATACTCTTTATGAAATGAACTAATATTTTTAAATATTTCTTTAAAGTGTGATACCACTCGTAACAATCATTCTCATGTATAACAGAATATTGCAAAATGTACAGTTAAAAGATGTTCTGTTTTTTATTTTTTTTTATGATGCACATACTCTACAATGTCTTTGGGAAGTTTTCTCCCACTAGTCATGATTCTTATAAATTTACGATTCTTTGTGCTTGATAACCGTTAAGATAAATAGACTTCCTGTAGGTAAAATGTTAGATAGTAGAAACATAATATAATTTCTATTTGGAGTCAGCCGTTTGAAAACAGCAAGTGATATTGGCCGATCACAGTACAGACGCGTCAAGGTTCGTAGTGTGAAAACACGCGTCACAGATGATTCTTTCGAATCGGCATCCTTTCGTGTCACCGGATGCGACGATGGTCGCTGGCAGCGATCCGTCCGAATGGCTAAACTGTTGCCCCGACGCTCTCATAAATATTAAATTGTTGCACTTCCTTCTTTCACCCGTCCCTCTTTCTCTCGGTCGCGCGGCCAGAGGACGTCGTCGTGTCCGCGACGGAGTAACGCGTGATCAAACTCGCCTCGAGTTAATTAGCAAGGTGTCGTAATAATTGTTCGCCGGCTATCGCTATCTACGCTTGTCTATGTCTACCAACTATAAATCCGCCTTAATGATTTTAATCGGCGAAATCTCGGCGAAATCTCGGCGAAACCTCCGCCATCCGCCGTGTTTTACGTGCCTATTGAACGATTGAGTGTTAAAAGTTTCCACTTCGGGTTTTCAAATGTTTCATCGATATTTGAAGTTATCGAGCGATCGCTTTCGGTACAATCGAGTAGACGTCGCTGATCGCGAGATACAAGCTCGAGGTAAAAGCTATCGAAGCGATCCCTCGCATGTGTTTCTCCCGTTGAATTAATTGTCCGTGAGTTTGTGCATTTCGTAGCCACGCCCACGCACAAATAAACGATGATAAATAAATCCAGTTTAAAGCGCTGGCGAGCCGCTGGCCAACAAAACTCGGTGGAAACCACGTTTCTTTCATTTCGCGCGAACTTAATTGGACGCGTATTGAATTGACGGGGCGATCAATTTCGAGGTCGGAATTCCCGCGATTCGCAATGAACATTTCAACGACGCTTATCTCGTAACGCGGCTAATTCGTTCTCGTTCGTGTCTCGATGCACAACGCGCGCACATCGGTATTTCCCAGGAATTTCATGTTTTTCAATCCGCGTTCGGACCGCGTAAGGATCACATCGATCCACCAGCAATCGCGTCGAATAAAGCGAATCAAGGAGAACGGGGAATCGCGATCGGTGATGCGACAAAGCTGTGGTAACCGATTAAGCGATATTATAAACGTTAATTGCTTCAGATCGAGAGACGATAACGTTCGGGAAGTCGTTGTAGACTGCGAGTAGAAATTCGCGTGCAAAGATTTTGTTCGACAGAATTTTACTTGGATACCAAAAAGAAAATCGTGACGAGTTTCAGTGATCGTCGAATATCCGTTGCACGTTCCATATATCGTAGCAATTTACCGTGGCGTGTAAGTGTCACTTTGCGATATACGTGGTATTCACTCGCTCTTATCGAACACACTGATTTCTAGGTATGTATAAAACTACGTATAAATGAAACGCAGATCGGGGAACAACGCGTCGCTGTGCAGTTTCACGCATTAACATTCATAGATCGCTTAACATTCCGCGAAAGCAAATCGGAACCGCGAATCGGTCTGTCAGATCTCGAACAAGTACAGAGTTTTTTTTAAAAAGTTGGAATTAATCATTCGTCTAGTCAACCTTTACTACTTCTTCGGAACGGGTCTACCAACAGCGGGAGCACGTGTATACCAATCAGTTACTGGGAATAACTTCATAAATTTTCATTTTTCGAAAGCGAACATCGAGAGGGATACGGTGGGACATACATACGACGTGAAATCTTATCGATATCGAGATCGAGTGGCGCGTGTCAAAGATACACGATGAAAAAAAATAGGGTGAATCATGTTTGCATTGGCATTGCCAGCTTGTCCAGAATCGATATCGTTCGCAGAGATAAACGGCCAAAATGAGTTCACCTGTAGGATCGCAGGCGACCGGCCGTGAATCGCGACGCTAACCATCAATTATCGTGGTACAGTGGCTCTTGCCGCGACGGACCTGACGAAAGAAACTGCATCCTGTCGATAATTCGCCGATTTAACTCCCATCTCTCATATAATCTGGCGCTGTTCTCGTTTGTCCCGGAAATTTTTCGGATCGAGGCCGTCCGGCTCGCGATTTATTGGTAATTTCACCTTAATGATCGAACGAACCGCGCTGTACCTTGCGTAACGTTGATCTTTTTTAGACGTTTTATCGATCGTTTCCTTGAAGAAAAACCCGGCTTCTCGATTAGACAATATCGGACGTAATCAAAGAGGAGGGGAAAAAAGAAAGAGAGAAACGTCGACGGTATTTGGCGACGTTTTTATCCAAGAAATTTACGACAGAAGAATTTCGAATGGATAATTTGTAGGAAATCCTGTAATACGATTTCCTAATGTACAGTTTGATATTACGGCGAGATACACTGAAGCAATAAAATTTGCGGTAATTGGTCGGTTCTACTTGATCTGTGCATAAAACTCAATGAATCGTTATTTTTAGATATATTCCATAACTTAACTTTCCATCCTTTCTTAATAGGAGGAAAAATACAGAAAACGTGAAAAGGCATAGTTCTGCCAGTAAACAAAAAAAAGTTTCACCACCGTCGTAACCGACTCCTTTCGCGCTCACGCCTACTTAATTAAACTCTTGATCGCCACCAGAACGTAGAGCAAACCTGCGGATACACGTTTCGCTAAAAGAGAGAAAAAAGAAGAAGAGACGCAAGCGCGTCGACAGTTTCCTCCTGGTTGCTCGCGTGCGTGCTTTATCCCTGGCGATAATTATCTGCGCCCGCGACGGAAGGAAAAAGAGGAGCTCAGGAGAAACACGTGTCGTGAAAGGGGTCCCGTGCGTGTACCCTCGTTACGTACGGTCGTTACCAGGAGTAACTTTTAAGCCTGATGTTCGCCAGGCTTACCCGGTGCGATCGGGGCCCGCGGTCGACAAAATGCCTCGTTACTTAGTTTACGGACAAACCTTGTTACCAGTTCTCGTTTTAAAAGCACGCCGCTCGCATACATCTCGAATGGCGTGCAATTTGTAAGATACTTTCGCCGCGGCCCGGGGTTTTCCGGGTTCGAACCTTTCCGTTAATTCGACTGAAAAATCAGAGAGGAAGGAAACCTGACCTGTTACACAGAATCAATTAAATTTCTTCTCGGGACTGGAGATCGACTCGAGATGCAATCAAAGAAGAGCTCGATGAGTGACTCGCGGATGAATCGGCGCGATCGAGGCGAACGCAACAGGAAATCGCGGTCTGCTACAGTCGCGGCTCTTGTCTCCGATGTCCGCTTACGTAATTGCTTTTATAAAATTATATGTCCGGCATTATCACACGTCCCGCTTGCACAACGCGCCGAGTTGCACGGCCACGAGTTGCGCAACGAGCGATTTTACAATAGGATCGTTTACGGTAAGCGGCCGTTTCTGGACGATTAAGCGAACAGCCGTGGAAAAAAAAAAAAAAAGAAACGGGGGAAAAAAGAAGAGGAAGTCGAAGCACCAGCACCGAATCGGGCAGTTAGCCAGAGGTCGAAGCACCGAAGATACGCCGAGCACGTGCAACGCTCGCGGAAGCGATTCGCGTGCTCGAGGATCCGGCACGGCTGATTTTTCTTCCAGGTTCGTTCTCACGCTGAACTATCGCGCGCTTCGAAAATGATAGAGCCAACGGACCCGCGCCGATTTCTCGCGAGATTCTCCATTTTATCTTCTTCTTCTTCTTCTTCTTCTTCCTTTTTCGGTCGACCAATTTTCGATCTGTTCGTTTTAGCTCTCGACCAGGTCCAAGGATATTTTTGTGCGTGATGTAGGTAGTGCGAATTAATGGTAGGTGTTCGATGCGGGTCTCGTGCACGTGCTTGGATATTCGCCGGTCATTTTTGTAACCGAACTAATCGCTCGTTTCACTCTTGACACACTTTCTTGGTCAACTGAAATTATTACTGTTGAAAAACGAGGCGAGTCTCGTTCCGGCGGATAGTCGTAAAGATGGTTCAGAAAGATGGTTGGTGGAAAATTTTAAAAAGTCGGGACGCGAGCCGAGTCGTTTAACCCGTTTCTTCGTTTTTTCTTGCTTTTTGTTGACAAAATTACGACGAGCCGGCCGGTTAGTTCAGTCACGAGAAAATCGTGTCGAGTCGACAACGTGATTAGACTCGAGATGCAAATTTTACTTTCGTCCTTCGCTCGGAGCACCTCGTTACGACAAAAACTTTCTTTTCCGCCGGCAGACACGCGCGTTCCTAACCAGAACGGGACAGAAATCCGACGCGAGATGGTCATGTGAACTTCTAGTCGAGAAGTTCCACGAGGAAATGTTTTCGTTTTTATTTCTACCTTCATTGCGTTCCTTTTGCTTGTAAAACCTTCTGTAAAATTCTGTGATCCACCTGGCAGTATGCCAATTCTTTAAGATTGAAACTTCTAATCATTTTAGGATTTTCTGTCTGATCGTATTGACAAGGTATTGACGATCGGATTAATTCAAGAAAGCGACTCGAGGCGTAGCTATTTAACCGTGTTTCGCGCTGTTCTTGTTACATGTGTTCATTTCAAAGTACGTAGTATATTTGGGTCGTAAATCCGGCACGCGATGACGATACACTGACAGACGGAGCATGACAATATCAGCCCACATTCGATCGAAACGAGGAAATTTGACGTAGATATCGTGCCGTGGTAACATCGATCGTCGAAGAAATCATGCTTGCCCGTGACAGGTGATCGGAGATATCGTTGATTTCGTCCAAACGACTGTAGCATGTGCGAGATATTACAGTTGCATCGACGAAAGCAACGAATCACTTTAGCTGGATATTCAGATCCTTCCCTAACTTCTTCTTTGTCTGACGTCTAAGAAATATTGCAACATCTTTTCTCTGCTCTAACAAAGAAATTTTCACATGCCAGATCTGGCAACAGACGTTACACTTTCCTTCCGATTACGATGACTTTCGCACGGAACGCGACTTACGTAATTCCGTCAGACTCTGGACGAGCAAAGAGAACGGGATGATCGGATGGATCACTTTCCACGTGCACGCGTCTTCGCGGAAAGTCACTGAGAAAGGAACGAACTCGAACCGGAACGCTCGTTGAGATTCACGTAACACGCTCCCACGTTGTATCCGGCCTTCATCGAGTCGCATTCGCATTACAATTTCACCGTCATAGGGGCACTTCGTACCCTTCGTACACGCGAGGACGATAAGCGAGAATCGTTCGCCGATCAATCAATCACGATTCAGTGATTAATCAACGCGGATGCGTTGCGGCCAAGGATTTCGCAAGCCAGCCGCCCGAACAATGGATCACTTTTACTCGCGGCACGCTCGGCAAAGAGCACTTTATGATCCGTTCGGGGAATCGCGAATGAGGCTCGACAAACATCAACGCCAATCCCATCGGCAGCCGTTGGAAAATACGGGAATAAATTACGGGAAGAATAAAAGGGAATAACAGGTAACGAGCTGGGTTCGACATTTCGTTCGTGGACGTGGGCAAACGTGGGTTCCGTTTCACTGAATTTGTTGGAACTCGCTGGCGTATAATTGCGCGTCGATTACGCGGAGAAACGCAAATATCGCGGTGAGCCCACATTAAGTATGAACGTAGAAACGGCATCGATGAAGAGAATTTCTATTCTATCGGCCGACGTGCTTTTTTATTCCGCGTGTTCGTGCATAGAGCATCCTCGTTCCGATTCTATCGATGCTCGAAATTCACCGCCACGCGATAATTACGCTTTACGAATGTACGTATATAAATACGCAGATAATTCCTATCAAGTATTGGAGATAGAACAGCTAGCCACGGCCCCTCTGGCTGAACGTAAACATCACATTCTACTCAATTGCCTCGTATTTCAGAGATTATTGCCGGTTGACGACCAGCTTTCGCCACTATCTACGATACGTACGTCGAAATAAATAATTCCGCAGGTCACGCGGCGAAGAATCTAAAAGTCTCGGCGGTAATTGCGCGTAATTTTATATCCCCCTTGGTTGCTTTCTAGCTCTCTCGCCGAGAGAACCAACAAGAAACCGCGATTCGCACGAGATACAGCATGAAATCTGAATTTCGAGGAAATCGCGTGTTTACGAATCGTCCGTTTTTTCTCTGGCCGTCGGCCATGTCTGGTGCCTAGAGAAAGACACCGCCTTTCGCGTAGACAGACAGTAGCGAGTTCGTACGGACGAGCTCATCGAAATTCGAACGAACCTGCCTTCGTGACCAGAACGCGGACTGGAAATTCAAGTGTAACCTTGTGGTTGTGCTCGCCGAGTCGCACGATCAAAGCGAATAGACATGTAACTATTTGCGTTCTTGCCGCATTGCCGTTCTTACCACACATGTGGGTATTTTCCGTGTCGCGGCGTTCTATTTTCGCCGGTTTATTCTCGACATCTGAGCAATAACGCAAATTTCGGGCGTGGTATCTTGGATCAGATTGTAAGCGACTGAAACACAAGCGTGGCGCAAAACTGTATTTGCTTTGCTGGATGATGGATCAGAAATATCCTTCGTAAAAATATCCCACGACAATAAAAAAAAAAAAAAAAAAAAAAAAGAAACGACGATAAGAGAACCGTAGGAATTTAGGTCAATGCGTGTCATTATGTAATCTGGGAATTCCTGAGCATTGCGTCGGCTCTAATCAATAATGTCAATTGTCTCGGTCGTAATAGATTACGGCGCAAATCACACGCTGTGTAGACTTTTCGAATTACCAGCGTTGGTCAAATAATTACGAACCAGACGTTTAAACAACCAGATAACGCGTGACGGAATTCAAGAAATATAAGATTGGCTCTTCTTTTTCTAGAAATACAGATTCCATTCGACGACAAACATTTCCTTTTTCAATCTCTGATCTCCTCCGATTTAATTATGTCATCAATTTGTCCTAATGTAAGCGTGAAATTTCCTGGTTCTAGGAGCCAGTCGAAGGCCTCTTACCTGGCGTATCGTCGAGAACGAGGAGCGCCCGACACCGAGGGCAGTTACAAGAGAACCATGTCACCGACGTCTCGGCTAGAGGACTGGCCACCGCCGCGGGATCACGACGATCCGGTTCTTCTGCGCGTCACGCCTCATCATCCGTTGCAGCACCATCACCATCACAACAATCACCATTCGCAGCAGCCGGAACTTTCCAAGTCTCACAGCGTGGACGCTCTTCATCATCGTTTGGAGGAACGGTCCGCGCAGCAGCAGCAACAGCAACAACAGCAGCAACAACAACAACAACAACAACAGCAGCAGCAGCAGCAACAACACTCGACAGAAGTGATCGGAAAATTGTCGCACGATTTGAACAAGAAACTGCAGGCAAGCGAGGCGAGATCGCGAACCAGCGAGAATAATAATAACGATAACCTAGAGGATCGACATCAGCAGCATCACCACCATCACCACCATCATCATCATCATCAGGAGAAGAGGCACGATTATGAGCAACGTAGGGAACGGCTGTCGCCCCAGAGCGTCGAGGTCCTTAACGACAGGAACCGACAGCTGGAACGCGAACGCAGGAAGCTGGCGGCCAGTTGCGAACCCCTACCTCATAACAGAGAGGTAATATTTCTTTTCGGTCGTTTGGCACGTATTCTCCCGGTAGGTTACTTTCCTCCTCGCTGTAGTAGGTTACTTCAGTGTAGCGGCATCGCAGCGAGTAGTGTTTCCTTGAAATGTTATACTTATTGTTGAAGTCTCACGATGCGAAGGATAGAAAACAAATAAGAAAATAGAGAAGAGCTCTTTGTATTTTTAAATTTCGGGAAATTTGAATTTTCTACAGGCAGTTTAGTAATTATCGTTGAAATATCCGAGTCTAGATGCAAAAACTTTCGCCGCTATTGCGTTTCAACTAATAAATAAGACTAATCGAGTGAATTTCAATTAGAAACAGAGTCGGAGCATGGACGTGTCCTCGTCAGTCGAAGAGGACTTCTTCCGCGAGCGAAGCGCCACCATCGAAATGACCTCGAAGAACATCGAGCTGCTTAATCGGCGTAACGAGAAGAGAACGAACGCCACGTCGACGTCGACCAACGCGATCACTGCCTACATCACCACGTCGTCGGCGTCTACTACAATGGCGATCACGACGGACAGCTGTTGGGCACGAGGTCACGAGGTTCACAGTTCTATCGAGGCATCGCCCGTGTCGGACAGGCCTCCAGCGCCGACCAATTCGCCGCCGAGGACGCCGGATCAGATCGAGAGAGACAGTTCGAAAGGCGCGGTGCGCAGACGATCCGGAAGCTGCTCCAGCTCCTCGTCCGGTAGATCGTCGGACCCTCGAGTTTCGCCGAGGATTCTGTCCAACAGTTTCTCTAAGACCGAGAACTCTTCTCCCAGCAACAGAAAGGTCTCCAGTCCCACTCAAACGGACAACACCGGTTCCTCGAACAGAGGATCCAGCCCGCCCGTTCGTTCGAGCCAAACGAACGAGATTGAGCTGAGAGTGGACAGGACTTCCTCGTCGAGCAAGTCGAGATCCGGCGGCAGGTCCTCGATCTCCTCGATCTCGAGCGCGTCGAAAGCTTCCTCGTCGTCGTCGTCGAGGAATTCCCCGGTCGAGGAAGACAGGCCTTCTCCGCCGGTGTCACCGTGCATGTCGCCTCAGCCGGGAATCGAGGGGCTGACTTTGGTGCAACGTACGGAGGTTGTCCTTCGAGTGAACACTGCCACCAGCGACGCTGCCTCGCAGACCGACATGTTGGATCAAACGGAGCCCGAAACGCCGGCCAAAACTCAGGAAATTCCTCCCTCCAGGAAAAAACTGCCGGAAGAAATCGAATGCGAGGAACTCGGCAAGGACTTGGCGAGCCAGCTGAGTCCGAACGACAAGCTGGTACCTCTCCTAGGTGAGCCGATATCACGTCGATATCTCGACGATCGAACAAAAACGACGTTAAAGAACACCGTTAGTTTACGATCTAACGTCAAATCGTTTAGATTTAACGTCTCGTATCTTGACACGTTCCACACGTTTTCATCAGCGAGAACTTTGATCCCGGATTACTCGCGTTCGATACGATTACACGTTACGTCGAATAAGTAACAAGCAGACACTGACGTTAACGATGGCTTCCCTCAATGGCTTATCGAGCGAATTTACCTCGGCTAATGTCATCGTCAATGTTTCGATTTGCTTGTCTAGACTTTTGTTACTCGTGCGACAATCGCGAACGCGCCGATAAGAGATACACTACAGCCAGCTTGTAGTTAGACGCTTGTAATACCACGCGTCCGTTGATGCGCTGCTGCGTCATCCGCGACGAGGTGGAGCTCCGACTTGCCGGGCCGACGACCTTTTATTTTAATAAGCGTTAAACCAATCGACCAGTCAACCGTGTTATTCAATTACTTGTCGTTGTTTCCTGCTGGATCTTTGTTCCTCGCCATGCACGTAGGACGTGCACGTCACGGCTTCCACGTGGATTCCAGGCGCGCAGAAATCTACCAAACAGAGGAATCAAGCCGTGTAACGATTTGTTCGTATCAGTTCCAGCGCCGGAGCACAAAAAGCCTACCGACTACGTCACCGGTCTGTTCAGGATGGAGGCGACCTTGCAGCCGCGACCTAGGCGCCGACTCTCCCTCGAGGAACCAACGACCCCGTGCTCCGACAGCGGAGACGACGAGAAAAAGTGAGTATTATTATTGTAATTCGAGTAATTGTGGGTTCTTTGGAAACTGGTTATCAAGGAGATTCCCGCGTGTGTTGTACCAAGGAAGGTTACTTCTCTCAAGGATGCTATCCAACGGATAGACTATCTATCGAGAGAAGACTATTCTGATCAAGTTGAAAATGTTAAATCTACATGATACAAAATCCGTGTGTTTATCGTTCTAAATAATAACGATAATAACGATAACTCAGACGATATCGCCGAGTCGTAGAAAGAATCGTACTTGGCCAGAGATGAAAATTCACGAGATCCTTTCAACCCAAGCATTTCGCCTAATAGATTATTACTTGAACGCACGTAGCGAACGACGTTCCACAAGTGTAAAATCCCTGTAATTTCCATGACTCTGAAACTATCATTTGCGTGCTCTCTCGACTGGTCGTGCGCCGTTTCCTCTCATTATCGTTACATAAATGTTAACCGATCGTCCCGGACGATACGCGACGTCGATATTTCATACAGGTTGCTTGCTCCGCGCGTGTGTACCTGCGACTACCACTTTCACCGAACACCTCGACCACGCAGGATTATCAATCGATCCGTGCCTTCGATCGCCGACGTGGTCGCAAGAACGGGCGCGAGTCTTGCGAATTTTCGCGAAATCGGCGATCGATTCGATTCGCGGCGATTTCAGGAACGGTGTCAAGGGTTTCCCTTTTTCACGGTACACTGCGAACGAGAACCTCGACTAAAGAGGTCGTCGTTCACGGTGAAGTCCTTTATTGGTCGACGAGCAACGTTTACGTGGGCGTGACCGCGAGATTCCTAGCCAGGCATCGTTAAACGAGCTCCATTAGCGTCGGGATATAATTGTCGTTCTTCAAATGGACGGCTTACGAGTCGATGACACGGACAAATCGCCTGCAACATTCGTACGATGTACAATTTCCTAATTGCTTACATTTGTCGTTTCTTCTTGCGTTTGCTTGCTTGTTGTACGAGATCGCGGGGGATGGTGACCGTCGTCTCTATTATTGCCTTTGGAATTTTTACATTTCGATCGAGAGAGAAACGAAAGATATCTCTTGACGATCAAGACGTTGGATCACGGAAAAATAGGCCGTGAACGTTTGCACGGTGCCTTTCAAAGTCGTCGCCGATGAGATTTTTCCCTTTCCCTCGCCAAGAAAGGAACCACCCGATCAACCGAGGACAATATTTCCGCCGGCACGCGCCGGGAGAAAGTACCAGAGGCGCAAGACGGTTACGTAACTAGCCATAAATGATATTGTTAGGTTAGCTACTTGGTGGTCTACGCATCATTTCGTTCGCCAGTCTAGCACGGACGAGCGGTGACATCGTTTCGCTCGATCTTAGCTCGCCGGTTGAAGAGATCGGTTGTCGCTGCACTCTCCACATCGCGCGAACGCGTCTGCCATGGAGACCAAAGACACATCGGAGAAGTAACGTCGCAACTCGTGTTCGATTAATTTTGTAATACCTGTTCCTATTGCGTTCTCGACTAATCCACCGGCTTGAGGAAAGCCTCTGAAAGTCATTCATCCCCGGTTAACTTAACTACACGCCCTAGAGTCGTTCCGCCCAACTAACGTTTCCCCGTAGGCTAGGAACTTTACTTTACTTTACGTTTGCTTCGTTAACCGTACGAAGAACTCGAGCAACAGACGAGCAGCTTCCTACCACACCCCGTGGAGCAGAAACGCTTTCGAAAGTGGTCACGGGTGGCTTCTTGGAGCACGGCGCGCAAGATCAGCCGCGTGCTGGTCATACTCGCTGCAGCATCCACTTCCGCTTTTCATTAATTGCCTTCGAGTTCAGCTCGAGCGTAATAGTTGCGGCTAATCAACGCGGTCTTGCTCTTCGAACTGCGCCGCAAACCGTGCTTTCCTTTCTTTATCACTTTCTCCTGTTTTGCAAAATTCAGATTAACCCCCTTGACTGTGCGAATTTTCTAGTATCGCCGTGTATACTCTGTCGAGTAGAGAATCGATTAAACCAGGAAATTTCGGAACGAGAATTGAAAATAATTGAGAATTGAAATTTGTCATTGTCGAATCGTATCGCGAGTGTCGCGCGATATTAGAAAGCAAGGGGTTATAATGGTTAATGAACGCTAGTATCGTCTGCTGTTCTCCACGAACTTGAAAGTCCCTCCAAACACTGACGTGAGTACATCACGAGGTAACACGTGTGACAAGGGATGCGTTTGCATCAGGGCACTAAATCATCATCGTATCGTATGACGTTCCCGGTTCTACGAATCGTGCCGATCGATTCGATCGTGAGTCATACCACGATGGTGCAATCGTCCATGATCACGAGCCGCACTCGAGGATTTTTGCGTCCAGCCGCCCGACCGAATGATTTAGATGAGATGGAAACTACGTTTGTTGCAGGCACGAGACGACGATACCCTCGACCCCGGTCACACCGTTATCGGCAGACTCAACCAGTCCTCTGTCCCCGACGTCGGCCTACTTCACCACGTCCGAGGGCAAAGCGAGGTTCCTCACGAGATACTCGCGCGAAGTGACGATCGAGGGATTGACGCGGCAGGAAGACTCGCCGCCTGTCATTCCCACTGACAGCCTTGATCTCAGACAGAAAAAGGTAAGGAATTTCTTGTGCAAGAGAATACGTCGACAGTCGTTTTTTTATTTCTTGCTAGAATTTAGACGACTAGATCGTTTAAACGGATAGCTTTTCAGTCGGGTGGCTTTTCTGGTGAAAATGATAAATACATAGCTGTCGAGTATGTTTTTATCTGTTTAATAATCTATTTAAACATGAAGAAACAAAGTTCTTTACTCTAATCATTCGTGTTCGTGGTTAATAAGCACGTTCTTAAAATACCTATTGGCTTTTCAATCACGGAAACTTTCCTTGAAATTACCGGCTGCTAGCGTATTCATTTATACCAACGATTCCCGGAACCTTACTCTTCTTTTCCTTTTACGTAATCATCCTACACCTAAACTGAACACCTTCTCCTAAACTGAAACATCTGCTACCATCCCTTGCTTTCCCTTTCGCGCCGAGTCATCAAGACTCGAACTCCTCTGTCGCCTAATGTGCATGCCTCTTCATCGATCAAGCCACACAGTTGTTTAAAAAATTACTTCGACGACGGATCACTTCCGTCGTATTTCGTCGCACACTTGCGAGAAGGAAAAGTCCGTGAAACATGGGCGATTTTCTTCGCAGGAAGAGCTGATGATGAGGCTGGACAAGAAGTTGGTGGTCCTAAGAGCCGAGCAGGAAGCGGTACGCGAGGAGGGAGAGGTGAACGAGGCATTAGGGGCGCGAGTTGCCACGAGAATCTCCGCGGTCGCGAGACCAGCCGAAGCTTCCAAGTATCGTCTCCACGTGGAGGAAGTGGGCAAGATCACGAGTCTTCTTCTTGGCCTGAGCGGCAGGTTGGCTCGAGCTGAGAACGCTCTTTATGGAATGCCGGCTGATCATGCGGAAAGGGTGAGTGATAAATATTCAATTCAATGCGTGAATATTTTTATTAACAGCGGACTGTCGATCTTTGATCCTCAAGTGGATTAGCATTGGTGCAAGTATTTGGGTCACTGTGGTTCCATCTAACTTTACGATAAAAGATAATTTGTACAATCCTGTCTTATTACGTTTCAAATACTTGAGAGGATAATTAATTTTAATTCAGTGTAAATTTTTATTATTAACGGGACTATCAATATTTAATTCTCGAGTAGATCAGTATTGGTACAAATATTTAGAATGTAACGTTAAACGAATAATTCAATAATTCAGATAATCCTCTATCTTATTACATTTCAAACACTTCAGAGGAAAATTAAATCCAATCCGGTATAGATTAAATATAACCGTTAATGTAAAATTGAAAGACTTCTTAAAGGCTAATATTCACTTAAATATTTCACGTATAGTTAATTACAGTTAAAGCAATAAAATAATTAATAAATTTCGATATTACTTGTATATTTTTATCCAGCTTGACGAGAATCAAGAAACGATGGAAAACAATTTAATCACACTCGTGAATATTAATATTCAATTTTATTTCTGGAAATGAACACGTGATTTATTAACCGGGCAAGACGCAAGGACGTTAACGATCGATCGAAGCAAGATATTTCAAACAAACATAGACCGCGCTGAAACGAATATGCGTTTATTGAAAATCTACCGGACGTCCTTGCGTTGTCGTCAACTCGCGGTGTTACGTGTCGCAAGACGATTTATAATTGTTGAACAGGAAGGCCGGGGGAGCGCAGGCGCGATTACTCATGTGACTGACAGAAAGTCGTCTCGATTTATCGGCGAAGTCTTGCGCAATACGTTTCATTACACGATTGAGGATTAATGCCGGTAGGAAACTTTAACGTAAATATAACAAAAATTTATTGGAATGAAACTTTAATCGGTACCAAGATTAGTTTCATTACGTGAATTCCAATTATATAAATTGTTCTCCAATGAGTTCGGTTAAATAGACTTCGTATCGTAGGCCTTCGTATTTATAAAATAATCAAAGATAACGAAGAACGTTCCATTTTGTCGTTTGCAGAAAATTCTGGAGGGCAAGAGGGACAAGTTGCTGGATCAGCTGGAGGAAGCGAAAGTTCTAAAGAGCAACATCGACAAGCGTAGCGTGAACGTATCGACGATCTTGTCGAAGTACCTGAACGAAGAAGAGTTCGCGGATTATCAACACTTCATCAACATGAAGGCGAAACTGATCGTGGACGGCCGTGAGATCCAGGACAAAGTGAAGCTCGGTGAGGAGCAGCTAGCCGCGCTGAGGGAAGCGATCGACTAGTCGTAAAACAAATGCCAGCCCTCAGATCGCGATCTGAGCAGGGACGCGTGATTATGCCTGGTAACGCGTGTTCCCTCGAGCATGATGTGGTTTCTTTTTACGATAAGAAGGGGCACGCGAACAGATCCAGCGGATCTTGCAATCATCGAATTTTGTAAACGATCCTGCAAACGAACGCGTGTGTTCGAATCGATGAATGGAACGTGATATCCCTAGCGTGTAGGTGTATCGGTAGCTTGAAATCGTCCTTTTCCTTTCTCCTTGGAAGCACGCGTATTCGTTGTACATATCCTTCGAATTCTCGCCGGACCAAACGTCGAGAAAACGTCTTTGCAAGAATACCTTTATGCGAAAATCAAGTCGATGATGACACGACGACAAATGATCTAGAAGATTCAGAGACGGCCTCGAGTGGCTAGTCGTTGCGAAACTCTCACATTGACCGTATCGCGTGGCGGAGGTTGAGAATCGAGTGTCGAAATAGGTGCCACGAATACACGTTGCGTTGATAAAGCAACGAACTGAAAGTAAAGATTTGTTTTTTTTTTGTGTGTGTATTTTTTTCTTTTTTCTTTTTACGTAAAATTATGTGATACAAAATTGATCATTAACGATCAAATTTATTCGATCCGAGTGTAATTTCCGGTTAACGTGGTTTTTTTTTGTGTACACGGATATATTGGGAAATTTTAATATATTGCAATTATACGTTATTTCTCGGTGATAGAGTTACAGAGTATGTCAAAGGAAAGAGAAGCTCGAAGAGCGGGTCGCTCTATAACACGTCTAGACATGTTCCGTTCATGGTAAAGCTTGGATGAACGCCACTGAAAGCAAACACAGTGTACAGTTTCCGGACCTTTCCATTGTCTGGTTATATATAACGTCAGCGGCGACCAAGCCACGGAAACATTCTCGACCTAGAATTACTTCTGGTGCCTTCTTATATACGATATGTGATATAAAGGGTAAGGAATCACGTGCTCGTCAGACACATATAACTATATCCGAACAATACAGGCAAACCAAGCGACGTTGTAACGTGTATATAATTATAAAAGATGAAACAACCTAGCGTTTAAGTGATGTTACATTGTAGGAAACGCAAACACACACACACACACACACATACATTCACATATACAGATCAACACAGAGGAAAGTTTACGCAATGACACAGGTGCGCGAACGTGCGCAAAGTATGCATTCACGATCATTCTACATACTATATACATGCTCACGTATACAACGATTACTATTTTTTATGTTTTTGTTCTAACCCCAGAGACTCTCGGGAGCCTCTATGACGCTTGTGATTTTACTTACTTCCGTACGACCGTACCAAGGACTCTCGAAAGCGAACGTGTCAAAAGTGTGAATGATTTCGAGCCTCCATGGTGGTCTTGCGAAAAATTTTATGCCTCGGTCGTTCTCCAGAAGCTATTCGTCGCCCCTCCTCCCGCCTTGCCAACCCCTTTTTTTTTCTTATCCTTCCTTTTAACCTACTCCGTTCTTGCGTACGCTCCTAGCCTTCTTCGTTTCGACGAATCCGAGAACGAAGAAGACGCGGCGGAGAATCCGACGTAAAGGATCCTCCGGTTTTTTGAGCTCGGTAATGAGATATTTACTGTTAGACTCAAAGATCTCGAGATGGAATCTGTCTCCTGTTGCTCGTTCCAACGAAAGATTCGCCGTGTGATTGATCACGTCCGAAGTTGAAGTAAATGAGCATATGCTGAAATATCTGACAATAGTACAGTGAAAATCGAGATTAAGGTCGAATAAAAATCGTCTGTAATACTTTCGGATCATTAAATCTACCAACGACTGTTGTAACTGTTGCCTCAATTTCTAACGATCGAGTATCGCGGAACTCCGCTCGATGGAAAAAAGAACCTAGCGCGGATTAATGTAACGTCGTCGAACAAATTGGAAAAAGATCGTAAATTAGAAAGTGATCAGCAGTCGATCGAATCGTTTCGCGCGGAACGAGAAGGACGAGCAAAAAGCGAAATTGTAAGCGCACGTGAAAGACTGAGCACAGGGCATAAAATTTTGCGACAACATTATAGTCAGTTTCTGTTCCTCGTTTGTTTCTCGATTGCTCGCAAGATATCGCGCTGACACGGCGGTGATATTTGTAATCTATCCGACCGACCGAAAACTAGCCACATTTTGTGCGTTACAGCGTCGCGATTCATCGTGGTGGCTCGCGACTACGACACGGTAAATTGTATATAAGAAATCGAGTTGATTCAAAGATTAAAAAAGAAAAAAAGAGGAAGAAGACGAAGAAGAAGGAAAAAAAGGAAATGAAAAAGAATAAAAGAAGAAAAAAGGAAGACGTTGACGATGAAGACGACGAAGAAGAAACCATGGTGCTTTGCATAATCTATTTTTTACGAGAAAAAACGTTCCATTACTGCGTAGGATATACTTACTTGTACGCTAAGTTCATTGAATATTTAATAGTGTCCCCCCTTTTCATCTTTTGTGTAAATATTCTTTACAAGCATAAACAACATTAGTTTTTAACGTGATGCGAGAAAAAATCGTTTGATGATACAGTTTACACGCTGCATACACACTGATACGCGCGTCACATACACGTAATCGGCGACGCTAGGTCGTTGTGTTAGTCTGACAATATTATCGCATATTTCGAATATATTACGAAATCATTACGATAACTATCTTTCTCAAACTCGCTTGCAATAAATAATACGTTGGAAATTGACGTGAGCCGTTTATTTTATAACACGACCATGCAAACTGTTCCAGTTGTAAGTGTTAAGTTAATGAATCCGCAAGTGAAATTGTTTATTCGATACAGAGTTGCGATTATAAATTTTGAATTCGCGCGAAAATTTTATATCGAAGCACCGACGGTACGTGGCATTATCGACCGAGGATATACATTCAGTCCACTTCCTCTATCGTTGGACCGTTCGAAGAACTGTCCGTTTGTCCCGCGGCGCTATAAAATTTCGTAATGATGGGTTTGCAAATCTGAAAAAGTAAATTTTTACGAGCAAAATTAGAGTAACTACTCGATGAAAATGACAACACGGAGGTTAGTTATCGACAGGCGGTAATCACTTTATAGGAGAAGAAAGGAAAGGAGGAAAACAAATATATCGTCAGCTGGTTAGATAGAAAACTACAAACTACTTGTTAGTACCGTTCGTAGATAATTAAGGACCAACAGACGATAATACTCCAACAAATTCATCGATTTCTCTCAGTTCGCAATTTGAACACGATAGCGTTTTGAATGTATAAGGAGGGAAAGGAAAAAGGAGCACGTTTTCTCGTTCACTCACATGTAACGTATAATATGTAATGAACATTCATTTTTAAAAAAATTATACTTTTTCAGCGTCTCTCAGCTTATGCTCAAACTGCTCCTTAGTGGGAGAGTTATTGGTATCGAGCCACTTGATAACTTCGTTGCACTTGTCGGCTATGCGTTTCCGGTCTCCTTCCGCGATCTTTTCCTTCACTTTCCCGTCCTCGATGGTATTCTTCATGTTGAAGCAATACGACTCGAGGTTGTTCTTCGCTGTGATCCTCTCCTTCTGCGACTCGTCCTCCGCATGGTATCTTTCCGCTTCGTTCACCATTCGTTCTATGTCCTCCTTAGTGAGCCGTCCCTTGTCGTTGGTTATCGTTATCTTGTTCTCCTTGTGCGTCGACTTCTCCACGGCGGACACGTTCAAGATACCATTCGCGTCGACGTCGAAGGTCACCTGAAGAGCAGGCGAATAAAAGAAGGCTAAAATGACGATGGAAAAGAAAGAAAAACGGCACTTTCGCCGTCGTTTTGTTCCGTGCGGTCCAGACTCTATCTCCGTTCCTCCGAGCCGTTCCGCCGCTTCCGCGTTTGCTTTCCGTCCCGATACTTATCCGGACAGCCTGACAATTCCAATAGAGTGCCGTCCGACTGGTGGCAACAGGCAGAAAAGAAATCTCGAGACGCGGGATCGTCTGGAAAGGATCTTTCAACCCTGTCCAGTCGCAACCCTAACTCTCGACCTCTGGATGGGACTCGTGTATATCCTCTTGCCAAGGATTCACTTTACCGATGCAATTGCTGCGTCTCTCCAACCATCGGGTCTGATTCTCTCTGGGATTGTTTTCTTATCTCCGGCCTTGACTCTACGAAACGTTTGTCGTCGACCTTGCTTATCGAACTGACCTGCTCTGTTCTAATGTTCGATACCAGGTGATCACTGATGCACGTGTGTCAATCGCAAATCGTCCGAAGGGAAAGATTCAATAATTCATCGGAAATGAAAAGATCACTAACTTCGATCTGCGGTATGCCTCGATGAGCCGGTGGAATCCCAGTAAGCTCGAATTTTCCCAGGAGGTTGTTGTCCTTGGTCATCGCTCTTTCCCCCTCGTAAACCTGGATCAGAACGCTCGGCTGATTGTCCGAATAGGTAGTGAAAGTTTGCGTCTGCTTGGTCGGGATCGTGGTGTTGCGTTTGATGAGGGCGGTCATCACGCCGCCGGCGGTCTCTATCCCGAGGGACAGCGGAGTCACGTCCAGCAACAGTAGATCCTGTACGGTCTCGGACTTGTCGCCCTGCAATATGGCCGCCTGCACGGCCGCCCCGTACGCCACGGCCTCGTCCGCGTTTATCGATTTGTTAAGGTCCTTTCCGCTGAAAAGATCCTGTTTAGGAAACGGAAAGAGAAGTTCGAATTTGTTCGTTTAAAGAAGTTCCTTTTTTATTTATCGCCGGAACATTTACTTCCATGGAAAATGCTCACCGAAATAAAACAGGTATCCGAAATTGATTGCAATTGGCAATTCCAGTGTTAATAGAAAAAAAATTAAAAACTCGTTAAAGGATTTAATGGTCTGCAAAAATTCGTGCTATTTTTAAGAGTAGAAGAGTCAATACAGGCATCAATAATTAATACGCAAAAGCGTATTTACGTGTTCGATTAGTTTATTTAAAGATTTTCTAATCTGTGAATCCACGTCAAGCTGTGGATCGTTACATTACGTTAATCAGTTCCAACTGGAAGAAGCAATAAACGGCGAGCTCGATCAAATTAGAATTTATCGCGGCGATCACTGTGACCTCCGGCACTCTAATTCGATTACGATTATTGGTGTCCGAACGATAAAAGTCGAAGCCCTTCGCCCCGTCAAACGCTATAAATATATTCGGGCAGGCCGTACGTTTAATGGCACCGGCAACGCGTAGGGTCGAAAAACGCGGGTGTTGACTTTGTCATCGAGCTCATTAATTCTTTAACGTTCGTTCCGGGGGAGCTGCCCCCCTCCTTCCCTTCTCTGTTGTTTGTGATCGTACCCTCGTCCAGAGTTTTCGAACGCGCCGACTTAAAACGTCGGGGTCGCGCCGCTAGGAAACGTAATCGAATTTTAATGCATTTTATTATCGAACCTGCTCTATATCATCCTAACTTCGTTTTAAAGAATCGACACGTTGCTTTTAGAGGCTTTTCTGTCGGACAGTCCCTCGTTTCTTTTTTTTTTGTTTTTTTTTTTTTTTTTTT